>NC_136057.1:488776618-488778614 GCF_964261635.1 Lissotriton helveticus
AACCACACACACACACACCCAACCACACACACACACACCCAACCACACACACACCAAACCACACACACACCAAACACACACACACACCAAACCACACACACACCCAACCACACACACACCCAACCACACACACACCCAACCACACACACACCCAACCACACACACACCCAACCACACACACACCCAACCACACACACACCCAACCACACACACACCCAACCACACACACACCCAACCACACACACACCCAACCACACACACACCCAACCACACACACACCCAACCACACACACACCCAACCACACACACACCCAACCACACACACACCCAACCACACACACACCCAACCACACACACACCCAACCACACACACACCCAACCACACACACACCCAACCACACACACACCCACCCAACACACACACACACATACACCCAACCACACACACACCCAACCACACACACACCCAACCACACACACACCCAACCACACACACACCCAACCACACACACACCCAACCACACACACACCCAACCACACACACACCCAACCACACACACACACCCAACCACACACACACACCCAACCACACACACACACCCAACCACACACACACACCCAACCACACACACACACCCAACCACACACACCCAACACACACACCCAACCACACACACCCAACCACACACACCCAACCACACACACCCAACCACACACACCCAACCACACACACCCAACCACACACACCCAACCACACACACCCAACCACACACACACACACCCAACCACACACACACACACCACACACACACCCCCAACCACACCCCCCCCAACCACACCCCCCCAACCACACCCCCCCCAACCACACCCCCCCCAACCACACCCCCCCAACCACACCCCCCCAACCACACCCCCCCACCACACACACCCCCCAACCACACACACCCCCCAACCACACACACCCCCCAACCACACACACCCCCCAACCCACACACACCCCCCAACCACACCCCCACCCCCAACCCCACCCCCAACCACACCCCCACCCCCAACCACACCCCCACCCCCAACCACACACACCCCCCAAACCACACACACCCCCCAACCACACACACCCCCCAACCACACACACCCCCCAACCACACCCACCCCCCAACCACACACACACCCCACCACACACACACCCAACCACACACACACACCCAACCACACACACACACACACACACCCAACCACACACACACACACCCAACCACACACACACACACCCAACCACACACACACACACCCAACCACACACACACACCCAACCACACACACACACCCAACCACACACACACACACACACACACAATCACACACACACCCAACCACACACACACACACACACACACATACACGTGTTACCATCCTTGTGGGGACTATGTGTGAATACCTGCCTTGTGGGGACTTACCTTTCCCAATGTTTTTAAAACACACAACTAACAGAAAAATGTTAAGAAAAAATTCCTGATACAGGATCCTGCTTCAAATGTGCAAATATATTGTTATTTAATCGTGCGCACAGCACCATCCTTGTGGGGACTTGAACACGTGCTACCATCCTTGTGGGGACCTAGTCCATAACACTATTTGTGATTGAATACAGTCGAAGGCACATGGCTAAATGTTTATTTAGCAACAATATACACAAACATTATAATATATTCATATATGAATTGCTGCATATATAATAGGTGTATACATTAAAGGCAGATTATCTTAATGTGCCAGAAAATACCATATCATGCTTAACGAAAGACACTTAAAACTGCATTTAACCTATTTATTAGTGCTTAAAATCTTAGGAGATAAGGGAACTAACCATAAAGAAATTAACATATGGAACAAAGGAATATGGTCAAGTGGAATCCAGAGCTTATGGAGCTGCTGACATTTTTAGCAAAATAGATGTTTAAGTTCCCACAGAGATACTGAAATAGTGTGTACATTCAAA